>NC_090449.1:772460353-772462853 GCF_031143425.1 Pleurodeles waltl | reverse complement strand
CAAATTTATTTTAGGCCATTTCTGCCCCCCCTGTCGGCCTATTATTAGGCCGAACTGCCCCCAGGGGGGGCAGAACCCTCTATGCACCAGGGCAAATTTTTTTTGTTGTGTGTTTTTTTTTTTTTTTTTTCGAGATGGGGAGCGACCCATCAGGCAAGGGTCGCTCCCCTGGGGGGCAAATTGTATTTAGGCCATTTCTGCCCCCCTTGGGGGCAGATTGGCCGATTTTAGGTCAATCTGTCCCCAAGGGGAGCAGAAACCCACTAGGCACCGGGGATTTGTTTTTTGGCGCCAATGTCACGCAGGGGGGGAGCGACCCCGTAGGCAAGGGTCGCTCCGGGGGGGTGGGTGGGGGCAAATTTATTTTAGGCCATTTCTGCTCCCCACTGGGCAAGATCGGCCTATTATTAGGCCGAACTGCCCCCAGGGGGGGCAGAACTCTCTAGGCACCAGGGAAACATTTTTTGTTGTGTTTTTTTTTTTTGTTTGTTAGTTTTTTTCGAGATGGGGAGCGACCCATCAGGCAAGGGTCGCTCCCCTGGGGGGCACATTGTATTTAGGCCATTTCTGCCCCCCTTGGGGCAGATTGGCCGATTTTAGGTCAATCTGCCCCCAAGGGGGGCAGAAACCACTAGGCACCGGGGATTTGTTTTTTTGGCGCCAATGTCACGCAGGGGGAGCGACCTCCGTATGCAAGGGTCGCTCCCGGGGGGGTGGGGGCTGGGGGGGGATAAATTTATTTTAGGCCCTTTCTGCCCCCTGGGGGCAGATCGGCCTACTATTAGGCCAAACTGCCCCCAGGGGGGGCAGAACCCTCTATGCACCAGGGCAAATTTTTTTGTTGTGTTTTTTTTTTGTTTGTTTGTTTTTTTTCGAGATGGGGAGCGACCCATCAGGCAAAGGGTCGCTCCCCTGGGGGGAAAATTGTATTTAGGCCATTAATTGGCCGATTTTAGGTCAATCTGCCCCCAAGGGGGCAGAAACCACTAGGCACCGGGGATTTGTTGTTTGGCGCCAATGTCATGCCAGGTGGAGCGACCCCGTACGCAAGGGTCGCTCCCCGGGGGGGTGGGTGGGGGCAAATTTATTTTAGGCCATTTCTGCCCCCACTGGCAAGATCGGCCTATTATTAGGCCGAACTGCCCCCAGGGGGGAGCAGAACCCTCTAGGCACCAGGGACATTTTTTTTGTTGTGTTTTTTTTGTTTTTTTGTTTGTTTGTTTTTTTTTAAGATGGGGAGCGACCCATCAGACAAGGGTCGCTCCCCTGGGGGGCAAATTGTATTTAGGCCATTTCTGCCCCCCTTGGGGGCAGATTGGCCGATAGGTCATTGAGCCACTCTGCCGCACCAGGGGGCAGAAACCACTAGGCACCGGGGATTTGTTTTTTGGCGCTCAATGTCACGCAGGGGGAGCGACCCCGTATGCAAGGGTCGCTCCCGGGGGGGGGTGGGGGCTGGGGGGGGGGAAATTTATTTTAGGCCCTTTCTGCCCCCCTGGGGGCAGATCGGCCTACTGTTAGGCCAAACTGCCCCCAGGGGGGGCAGAACCCTCTATGCACCAGGGCAAATTTTTTTGTTGTGTTTTTTTTTGTTTGTTTGTTTTTTCGAGATGGGGAGCGACCCATCAGGCAAGGGTCGCTCCCCTGGGGGGAAAATTGTATTTAGGCCATTTCTGCCCCCCTTGGGGGCAGATTGGCCGATTTTTAGGTCAATCTGCCCCCAAGGGGGCAGAAACCACTAGGCACCGGGGATTTGTTGTTTGGCGCCAATGTCATGCAGGTGGAGCGACCCCGTACGCAAGGGTCGCTCCCCGGGGGGGTGGGGGCTGGGGGGTGAATAATTTATTTTAGGCCATTTCTGTCCCCCCTGGGGGCAGATCGGCCTATTATTAGTCCGAACTGCCCCCAGGGGGGGGCAGAACCCTCAGGGCACCAGGGCAAATTTTTTTGTTGTGGTTTTTTTTTTGTTTGTTTTTTTTTTTTCGAGATGGGGAGCGACCCATCAGGCAAGGGTCGCTCCCCTGGGGGGCAAATTGTATTTAGGCCATTTCTGCCCCCCTTGGGGGCAGATTGGCCGATTTTAGGTCAATCTGCCCCCAAGGGGGCAGAAACCACTAGGCACCCGGGGATTAGTTTTTTGGCGCCAATGTCACGCAGGGGGAGCGACTCCGTAGGCAAGGGTCGCTCCCGGGGGGGGGGGGGCTGGGGGGGGGGAAATTTATTTTAGGCCATTTCTGCCCCCCCTGGGGGCAGATCGGCCTATTATTAGGCCGAACTTCCCCCAGGGGGGGGCAGAACCCTCTAGGCACCAGGGAAACATTTTTTGTTGTGTTTTTTTTTTTGTTTGTTAGTTTTTTTCGAGATGGGGAGCGACCCATCAGGCAAGGGTCGCTCCCCTGGGGGGCACATTGTATTTAGGCCATTTCTGCCCCCCTTGGGGGCAGATTGGCCGATTTTAGGTCAATCTGCCCCCAAGGGGGCAGAAACCACTAGGCACCGG